>NC_069503.1:696741635-696751635 GCF_027579735.1 Bombina bombina
AATTCTCCTTTTAACAAGGAACATGACAACCCCAGACGATCGTTTCGGCCTATTATGGGCATCATCGGTGAGGTGCAGCCACATTCCTCTAAGCAACACTGGGCAAGGAGTCCATATCTGGTTGCCCCTATCACCCATAGGGAGACTTCCCCAGGGTCATAATTAATTTGCATACAGGAGAGAGAAGCGCTCTAACAGGAACAAACAACAGCTCATCAGCTAGTTCTCTGGCGATTTACCACCTGAAGCAGCCTCTTTTAGACCAGTGTGCTTTTCACATTGGAAAATTATCCTGAAGCATATCAGTCTGATCCCACCAGTTAAGGTCGGACCAGCTGATGAGCTGTTGTTCGTTCCTGTCAGAACGCTTCTCTCTTCTGTATGCAAATTAATTATGGACTCCTTGCCCAGTGTTGCTTAGAGGAATGTGGCTGCACCTCACCGATGAGGCCCATATAAGGCCGAAACGATCATCTGGGGTTGTCATGGTCCTTGTTCAAAGGAGAATTGCCTGGTATTTCGGGGCTGGACTGACCTTAACTGGCGGGATCAGACTGATATGCTTCAGGATAGTTTTCCAATGTGAAAAGCACACTGGCCTAAAAGAGGCTGCTCCAGGTGGTAGATTGCCAGAGATCTAGCTGATGAGCTGTTGTTCGTTCCTGTCAGAGTGCATCTCTCTTCTGTATGCATATATATATATATATGTATGTGTGTGTGTGTGTGTATATATATATATATATATATATATATATATATATATATATATATACACATTTCTTTTGCATTATGTACCGAGTCCACGGATTCATCCATGTTGGATATTATCCTTCCTAACAGGAAGTGGCAAAGAGAGCACCACAGCAGAGCTGTCTATATAGCACCCCCCAGTCATTCTCTTTGCAGGAAGGGTAAAGTGGAAGAGGTGTTAAACTGTTAATTTTATTTTATCTTCAATCAAGAGTTTGTTATTTTTAAATGGTACCGGTGTTGTACTATTTACTCTCGGGCAGGACATAGATGAAGATTTCTGTCTGGAGGATGATGATCTTAGCATTTGTAACTGAGGTCCACTGCTGTTCCCACAGAAGCTGAGGAGTACAGGAAAACTTCAGTGTGAGGAACGGTTTCTTGCTATTCAGCAATGAGGTATGTTCAGTCATATTTTCTGCAGAGACTGTGTTAACTCAGAAAGGCTGACAGTATCCCCATTAGGGGAAGGGTAAGCAGTAATCCTAGTTTAATAAGAGGCATTACTAGCTTGCATAAAGGGCTAATTTTTTTGGGCACTCAGTTTGTTTATGAGAAATTGAGCAAACGTTTGTGTGTTTCTGGGTGTAACATTTTTATTTTTATGGGACATTTATTTGAGGGTTCATTTGGCTTATTTATGGGTTTTTTAACCACATGGCTTACAAACAAGGTTTGATAGATTTTGTAGGCCCCAGCAACATCGAGAGAGATGGGCGGGGCCTATTTTCGCTCCTCAGGTGCGCACTTAGTTTATGCAGACAAGCAGCAAGCAACTTCTCTAGAGGTCCTTATACTCTTCTGAGGCCTAATCGAAGCTTTATCCTCATATTTTCGTCCCCTAAGGGCAGGTAGGCGCAACAGCAGAGCTGTGGCAAGGTGCTAACAGGGGGTTTTACCAGTTTTAGACATTTATTAATCCGGTTTTGTCATTTGAGGGTTTATTGCTTATTTACTTGTGGTGCAATCCTTCTAAAGCTTAGTGGGTACACTGTTAAAATTTCAGAATATTTGAAGCAATTTTAACCAGTTTTGCAGTTTGTGTATGCCTTATTTTCTCTTAAAGGCACAGTACCGTTTTTGCAAAGTGTGTTTTTTTTTTCATTAAATAAAGTGTTTTCCAAGCTTGCTTGCCTTATTACTAGCCTGTTAAACATGTCTGACACTGAGGAAACTCATTGCTCAATTTGTTTAGAAGCCATTGTGGAACCCCCTCTTAGAATGTGTCCCACTTGTACTGATATGTCTATAAATTGCAAAACGCATATTTTGACTTATAAAAGTTTGGCATTGGATGATTCTCAGACAGAAGGAAATCCGGTTTTGCCATCTAGTTCTCCCCAAGTGTCACAACCAGTAATGCCCGCACAAGCGACACCAAGTACTTTTAGTGCGTCTAATTCTTTCACCTTGCAAGATATGGCTTCAGTTATGAATACTACCCTCACAGAGGTTTTATCTAAGCTGCCAGGGTTGCAAGGGAAGCGCAGTAGCTCTAGGTTAAGATTAAATGCTGAGCCATCTGACGCTTTAGTAGCCGTATCCTATATTCCCTCACAATGTTCTGAGGTAGGGATGAGGGATTTGCTATCTGAGGGAGAGATTTCTGATTCAGGAAGGATGTTCCCTCAGACAGATTCAGATATGACGGCTTTTAAATTTAAGCTAGAACACCTCAGCTTATTGCTCAGGGAGGTTTTAGCGACTTTGGATGATTGTGACCCTATTGTAGTTCCAGAGAATTTGTGTAAAATGGACAAATATTTAGAGGTTCCTGTTTACACTGATGTTTTTCCAGTCCCTAAAAGGATTTTGGACATTGTTACTAAGGAGTGGGATAGACCAGGTATTCCGTTCGCTCCCCCTCCTGTTTTTAAGAAAATGTTTCCCATATCTGACACTATAAAGGACTCATGGCAGACGGTCCCTAAGGTGGAGGGAGCTATTTCTACCCTGGCTATGCGTACAACTATACCTATTAAAGAAAGTTGTGCTTTCATTGATCCTATGGATAAAAAATTAAAGGGTCTCCTAAAGAAAATTTTTGTTCATCAGGGTTTTCTTCTTCAACCTATAGCATGCATTGTTCCTGTAACCACTGCAGCTGCTTTTTGGTTTGAGGCTCTAGAGGAGGCTCTTCAGATGGAGACCCCACTAGATGATATTCTGGACAGAATTAAGGCTCTTAAAATAGCTAATTCTTTTATTACAGACACCACTTTTCATCTTTCTAAGTTAGCGGCAAAGAATTCAGGTTTTGCCATTTTAGCGCGTAGAGCATTATGGCTTAAGTCCTGGTCAGCTGATGTGTCCTCTAAATCTAAGCTTTTGACCATCCCTTTCAAAGGTAAGACCCTATTCGGGCCTGCACTGAAAGAAATCATTTCAGACATCACTGGGGGGAAGGGTCATGCCTTCCCTCAGGATTAGTCAAATAAGACAAGGACCAAACAAAATCATTTTCTTTCCTTTCAAAACTTCAAGAGTGGTCCCACTTCCTCTGCTGCAAAGCAAGAGGGGAACTTTGCTCAATCCAAGCCAACCTGGAGACCTAATCAGCCTTGGAACAAGGGTAAACAGGCCAAAAAGCCTGCTGCTGCCACTAAGACAGCATGAAGGGGTAGCCCCCGATCCGGGACCGGATCTAGTAGGGGGCAGACTCTCTCTCTTTGCTCAGGCCTGGGCAAGAGGCGTTCAGGATTCCTGGGCAGTAGAAATCGTTACCCAGGGATATCTTCTAGATTTCAAGGATTCTCCTCCAAGGGGGAGGTTCCATCTTTCTCAATTGTCTGTAAACCCGACAAAAAGAGAGGTGTTCTTACGTCGTGTAGAAGACCTTTCTACCATGGGAGTGATCTGCACAGTTCCAAAAGCATTACAGGGGCAGGGGTTCTACTCCAATCTGTTTGTGGTTCCCAAAAAAGAGGGAACTTTCAGACCAATCCTAGATCTCAAGATCCTAAACCAATTCCTAAGAGTCCCATCTTTCAAGATGGAGACCATTCAGACTATTTTACCAATGATCCAGGAGGGTCAATATTTGACCACCGTGGACTTAAAGGATGCGTATCTACACATTCCTATCCACAAAGATCATCACCAATTCCTCAGGTTTGCCTTTCTGGACAAGCATTACCAGTTTGTAACTCTTCCCTTCGAGTTGGCCACGGCGCCACAAATCTTCACAAAGGTGCTAGGGTCCCTTCTGACGGTTCTAAGGCCGCGGGGCATAGCAGTGGCGCCTTATCTAGACGACATTCTAATTCAAGTGTCGACTTTCCAACTAGCTAAGTCTCACACGGACTTAGTGTTGGCCTTTCTAAGATCTCACAGGTGGAAGGTGAACGTAAAAAAGAGTTCTCTTTCCCCACTCACAAGAGTTTCATTTCTAGGGACTCTGATAGACTCAGTGGACATGAAAATATTTCTGACGGAGGTCAGGAAATCAAAGATTTTGTCCACCTGCCGAGCTCTTCATTCCATCCTCGGCCGTCAGTGGCTCAGTGTATGGAGGTAATCGGTCTAATGGTAGCGGCGATGGACATAGTTCCGTTTGCTCACTTGCATCTCAGACCACTGCAACTATGCATGCTCAATCAGTGGAATGGGGATTATGCGGATTTATCTCCTCAGATAAATCTGGATCAAGAGACCAGAGACTCTCTTCTTTGGTGGTTGTCACAGGATCATCTGTCCCAGGGAATGTGTTTCCGCAGGTCAGTTTGGGTTATAGTGACGACAGACGCCAGCCTTCTGGGCTGGGGTGCAGTCTGAACTTCCCTGAAAGCACAGGGTTTGTGGACTCGGGAGGAGGCCCTCCTACCGATAAATATTCTGGAATTAAGAGCGATATTCGATGCTCTTCAGGCATGGCCTCAGCTGGCTTCGGCCAGATTCATCAGATTTCAGTCGGACAACATCACGACTGTGGCTTATATCAATCATCAGGGGGGAACAAAGAGTTCCTTAGCGATGATAGAAGTTTCAAGAATAATCCGTTGGGCAGAGGCTCACTCTTGCCATCTGTCAGCGATCTATATCCCAGGGGTAGAGAACTGGGAGGCAGATTTTCTAAGTCGTCAGGCTTTTCATCCGGGGGAGTGGGAACTCCATCCGGAGGTGTTTGCTCAACTGGTTCAGCTGTGGGGCACACCAGAAGTGAATCTGATGGCGTCTCGTCACAACGCCAAACTTCCTCGTTACGGATCCAGGTCAAGGGATCCTCAGGCAGTACTGATAGATGCTCTAGCAGTACCCTGGTCGATCAACCTGGCTTATGTGTTTCAACCTTTCCCTCTCCTTCTATGTCTGATTGCCAGAATCAAACATGAGAGAGCATCAGTGATTTTGATAGCGCCTGCGTGGCCACGCAGGACTTGGTATGCAGACCTGGTAGACATGTCATCTCTTCCACCATAGTCTCTGCCACTGAGACTGGACCTTCTGATTCAAGGTCCATTCAAGCATCTAAATCTAATTTCTCTGCAACTGACTGCTTGGAGATTGAACGCTTGATTCTATCTAAGCGGGGTTTCTCTGAATCGGTCATAGATACCTTGATTCAGGCTCGAAAGCCTGTTACCAGGAAAATCTATCATAAGATATGGCGTAAATATCTTTTTTGGTGCGTATCCAAAGGATACTCCTGGAGTAAAATCAGAATTCCTAGGATTTTGTCTTTTCTCCAAGAGGTATTGGAGAAAGGATTGTCAGCTAGTTCCCTAAAAGGACAGATATCTGCTCTGTCTATTTTGTTGCACAAGCGTCTGGCAGATGTTCCAGACGTTTGGGCTTTTTGTCAGACTTTAGCTAGAATTAAGCCTGTGTTTTAACCTGTTGCACCGCCATGGAGCCTAAATTTAGTTCTTAGAGTTCTTCAGGGGGTTCAGTTTGAACCCATGCATTCCATAGATATTAAGCTTTTATCTTGGAAAGTTTTGTTCCTTGTTGCTATCTCTTCAGCTCGAAGAGTTTCTGAACTATCTGCATTACAATGTGACTCGCCTTATCTTGTTTTCCATGCTGATAAGGTGGTTTTGCGTACTAAGCCTGGGTTCCTACCTAAGGTTGTTACTAACAGGAATATCAATCAGGAAATTGTTGTTCCTTCTCTGTGTCATAATCCTTCTTCTAAGAAGGAACGTCTGTTGCACAACTTGGACGTGGTTCGTGCTTTGAAATTTGTTTGCAGGCAACCAAAGAATTTAGTCAAACATCATCTTTGTTTGTTGTCTATTCTGGAAAGCGTAGGGGTCAAAAGGCTACGGCGACTTCTTTCCTTTTGGCTGAAAAGCATCATCCGTTTGGCTTATGAGACTGCTGGACAGCAGCCTCCTGAAAGGATTACAGCTCATTCTACTAGAGCGGTAGCTTCCACATGAGCTTTTAAAAATGATGCTTCTGTTGAACAGATTTGTAAGGCTGCGACTTGGGCTTAACTCCATACCTTTTCAAAATTTTACAAATTTGATACTTTTGCTTCTTCGGAGGCTATTTTTGGGAGATAGGTTTTGCAAGCAGTGGTGCCTTCCGTTTAGGTTCCTGTCTTGTCCCTCCCTTCATCCATGTCCTAAAGCTTTGGTATTGGTATCCCACAAGTAAGGATGAATCTGTGGACTCGGTACATCATGCAAAAGAAAACAAAATTTATGCTTACCTGATAAATTTCTTTCTTTTGCGATGTACCGAGTCCACGGCCCGCCCTGTCTATTCAAGACAGATGGTATTTTTTATTAAAAACTTCATTCACCTCTGCACCTTATAGTTTCTCCTTTTTCTTCCTTGGCCTTCGGTCGAACGACTGGGGGGTGGAGTTAAGGGGGGAGCTATATAGACAGCTCTGCTGTGCTGCTCTCTTTGCCACTTCCTGTTAGGAAGGATAATATCCCACAAGTAAGGATGAATCCGTGGACTTGGTACATCGCAAAAGAAAGAAATTTATCAGGTAAGCATAAATGTTGTTATTATATGTGTGTGTGTATGTGTGTGTGTGTGTATGTGTGTGTGTGTATATATATATATATATATATATATATATATATATATATATATATATATATATATATATATATATATATATATATCCTAGAAAAAAGAAAAAAATAGAAATACTATGCAAGAATTCCTTGGCCAGCACTTCCTATTCAATTACCATCTATAAATTAGATATTAGATCACTGTGGGGTGAAAACATCAAGGACACAGCAAAAATTCATGAGCACACACCTGTAAATTCAAAAATTGTTACTTTATTAACCACCAAAATATAGGGTAGCAGAACTTATAATGCATACCCTGACTCAGTAAAAAATGTTAAAAACAAACCTATGGCCATAGGAAAAAGAACCAGAAAAAATGGCATCAATCCTAGATAAACATGTATTGATTCCCTAGGTTAAATACCTTAGTAAGGAGATATATGAAAAAAATCAATACAAAGTGAATACACAATAACCAGTATATTATCAATAAAGAATTGATGGCATAATAAAATACAGTCCAGCAATGTCCATGCAGTAATAATTTGTTGTAGAAATCCAATGTAGCTTATGGGCAACAGATAATTGTTAATGCAGTTCATGCAAACATAGCCGTTGGTAAATTAGAGCAGTTCCCTTTTATGTTCTTTAACTCTTTCCCTAAGTTCCCTATAGGTTTTCCCTATATAGGAAACCAGGCAAAAACAAGAGATCATGTATATCACTCCTTCACTGCTGCATGTAATTTGTCCTTTGATATTATGTCTCTGATTGTAATGGTCATAAATTACATCTCCTTTCTGTATGTTTTTGCATATACTGCACTTCCCACATATAAAATTACCATTTTTTTGTTTGTAATTGGATAACCAAGTACTTTTTGGTTTATTTTGGTTAAAATGGCTATGGACTACTTTATCCCTTAAATTTGGGGCTCTTCTATGTGTCATAGTCGGTTTTTCTCCCACTATTTCCCTAATAGAGGGATCTGTGTATAGTACATCCCAATGTTTGGCAAAAATTGCCCTAAGATCCTGCCATTTATTGTTGTAAGTTGTAATAAATCTTATTGCTTCTTTGTTTGTACTATCTTCATGTATATTTTTACCCTTATACAGGGTCTCATCCCTTGTTTTTTTACTTGCCTTTGAGTAACTTTTTTTCAACAATTTCTTTGGGTACCCTCTCTCTATTAGTCTGTTTTTCAATTCATCTGCATGATGTTTATACAGCTCCTTTGTTGAACAATTTCTCTTGCATCTTAGGTTCTGGCCGTATGGAATTCCCTTTGTAACTGTCTTTATATGGTGACTGTCAGCCTTCAATATTGTGTTAGCTGCAGTTTCCTTTTTATGTATTTGTGTTTCCAAGATTCCATTAACAGCTGTAATTTTTAAATCTAGGAATGTTATATCTGTGGTACTATAGGTTTATGTAAACTTGAGGTTAAGTTCATTGCAATTCAATTTTCCAATGAACTCCTCAAGCTCATCTACTGTTCCATTCCATAGGGCCAAAATATCATAGATGAAACGTACCCAAAGTTTCATTTTTTCCTCATATTGTGCCATGGTGTCTTGTACATAGTCCGTTTCCCATTTACCTAAGTAAAGGCATGCATAAGTGGGAGCATAGCTTGCCCCCATTGCAGTACCCAATGTCTGGCAGTAATATCTTCCATCAAAAGTAAAGTAAGTACTGTTAAGAACGAACCTCAAAATATCCATCACAAAGTCAGTATGTCTTTTGTAATTTGGTCCTCTCTGGTCAAGGTAGTGTCTGCATGCCTCAATCCCCAAGTTGTGGGGGATTGAGGAATACAGAGACTCCACATCTATCGCTACAAGAATTGTGTTTTCATCTACAGTTAGACTGTCCAATTTTTTAAGGGCATCACCTGTATCCTTAATAACTGACGGGAGGGTTTCCAAAAAAGGCTGCAGACAATAGTCGATGTATTTGGACACATTCTCACCCATACTACCCTGACCTGAAATAATGGGTCTTCCTGGTGGAGGATTTTTGTTCTTATGTAATTTAGGTGTAGTATAGAATGTTGCTGTTCTAAGTTTTCTAACAGTCTGTCAGGATCAACAAGGCTTATAAGGATTAGTATGTGAGCCTTGTTATCCTGTGATTATAATTCTGACTCTCAGCTGTAGACCAAATATATGTTTTGTATCACTGTCTTATTTATGGCAAGAATCACTTGTAATAATGCCTTAATAAGTAGTGAATTTAATAAGAAGAATGGTTGTAACTACTGAGTAGTTATAATAGCAACAAAATAATTCACTGAGTACGGAATCCAAACTGAGGATGAGATAATCTGATAAGACAAACTAATTGTGAACTGTCTCTGGAGATGTTGATAAGAAGGAACAGTCCGTTTGCACACAGGTAGTGTAATGAAGGAACAGCGGAGCGATGCAGGGGGCGTGCTGCTGAAGCAGTCAGATTGATTGACAGGTGACGTCACACGCTCAAGCTCCTAACGCTGTTCGGCGGCTAACAAGCCGAAAGATTTTAGCAAGGAACGTCTTTTGTAAGTTGCAATAATACAAGTTAGATTTAACTGGCAAAGTATATACAATAGCGGTTGTAGTCCTTACTTGTATCTTGATAGAAATTCAGCCTTGATGTAAGCGAAAATAATCTTCACAGATTCCGTAGTTTGTGACAGGTTGAGAAACAAAGTACAGATGATGTTTGTTTAAAGATGCACAGTTTGTCCTGTACAGCTCACTTGATAAGCTAGAGGTTTCCAATATGAAAATTGAAGGTGAAGCAGCTTAGTGTAGACACAGACTTCCTTTGGTATGAAATCAAAATTACTAAGCACTAGGAACAGGGAGTGGACAGGATATAAAGGTAAGGTAGGAGGGGTTAACTGAGAAAGGCAGGTATCCAGGGAAGATCCTGACACAGTCATACAATCAAATTCAGCTTTATTAATTATTCCATCCCTCATAGCCTGGGTGAGAATGTAGTCCAATTCAATTTGATATTCAACCGTAGGGTCACTATTCAATAGAGTGTAGTGTGTGTCATCAGTCACTTGTCTCAGGCATTCTTTTCTATAGTCAGTTGTATCCATTATTAACACATTGCCACCTTTGTCCGACGGCTTAATTGTGATATCTTGATCTTTAATAAGATCATTAAGAGCCCATCTTTGTTTATTGGTTAGATTGTCATAGTAACCAGTTTCTGTATCTAATTTGGCTATCTCATTTTCAACCAATTGGAAAAAGGTGTTCACAGATCCTGCC
>NC_069503.1:696756635-696761635 GCF_027579735.1 Bombina bombina
GAGGTTCAAAGGTGCTTGCAGCCTTAAAAGGTTTATGTGCATACTCACCTTTATCCTTAAAAAAATCTCTAAGTTTAAGTTGTCTTTGAAAACGTCCCATATCCACACACATATCAAATAGATCACACTTGGGGGTAGATACAAAGGATAAGCCTTTGTTGAGTACACTAATATCGTCAGTAGGAAGAGGGCGTGAACTGAGGTTATACACTATTGTTTTGTTTTCTTTTGATTCTTTCTTTTGGTGGCCCCTCCCCCTCCTGAGGCGTCTGCCTCTGGAGCCTGGGATAAAGGGGGCTTTTGAGAGGATCGAGTATTAACCCCACTAGCTATGGGGTTCTCTATGGTCTGAGTGTCCCCGTCAGAGGAGTCACCCCCACTACTATCAACCGTGGAGAAATTGACCCTTCTGGTCTTGTTAAATGGTTGTTTCCTTCGTCCTACCCAGGGATTATTATCTCTGCCAAAGAGCCAACTATACACTTTTTTATCCCTGTAATCGTTCTCTACAGTTGTGAATTTTTTGTTTTTAAAAGCTAGCAGGTCATGTTTATATTTGTCGACTTATGTACGTAATTTAGTGATCCAGTCAGTGGATGTATCTGTGGTCAGAATTGTCAAAAGTGTGTCCTTAACAGTTGCAATCTTTACTTTGACAGTCTGCTTAAGTCTAGATACTTCCTCTATAAATCTATCTCCTTTTTTTCAAGGTGTAACAGTTTATGATAGATATTAGTGGGGGTCTCACCTTTGGTTTCCTGCAGCTCCTGCAAATCTGCCTCACAACGTATACGTGCTGCATCAGCTTCAGTAAAGGCAAAATCTTCTATATTGTCATATGGGTCCTTAATAGAAATGGTTTGTTGTGTGGAATATGATGTTTCCATAACACATCCAGCACTATCCAAATAGCTAGGGGAAATGAGAGTCAAATGTTTCAAGCCCTTGTAAGTAGAGAATAGTCCTGAGTAGAAATGCCAGTGGCCAATCAAATAGAATCAGCAATAGTATAAGCCAAAGTCACAAATAAAGTGGTTGCACGCCTCAGTAATATGATAGACAAAGAGCGTAGTGGAAACGGCACTCCTCAGAACAGCAACAACCTGGTGCACTGCTAAATAAACAAACAATAGCAAGTGGTGAAGGATCCAAACGGATGGGTTCCGTATCCAGCAAAAACTTCGCACAGCAGGAATATATAATCCGTTTAATGTGTAAATAACCAAACGTTTCAGCCCTCACTTGGGCTTTTGTCAATGGTAAACATAAGCCAGGACAGACATAACACTGCTACCCTCCACCTTTAAATACCAACCTCCCTAAAGTCATAGCCAATCAGGACGCCTGAGTGGTACACACCCACAAGTAACGAGCAACTGCAAACAGCTGTAGAGACAACTTGGGAACGGATCAACCTGCTCAACCCCTATCTTGTCATGCATAGACAAATGAGTCAAGCTCATTACTGTGTAAAGCAAGCACACACGTGAAATGTGGGCGGTACCACAAGCGGCGAATACTGACAGGGGCCAATTTGACAGCAGCCATAAACACCCAAAACAATTAAAGTATAAATAAAGAGAACATAGTTACAGGGGCTTAATTCAACATAATAATATAAATCTAGAAGTGCTGGTAGCACCCTCTATACTCATAAGTATCAAGGTGACTGACCCTCAAAGATTGATCTAACCCCAGCATATCAACAAACGATAGATGCAAGAACATAGTGTGTATAACATAATACATATCAACTATGCTAAGGGACCAATACCGGCCACATTATTAGCAGGGGAGTTAGAAAAGATACATCATATAACAAACAGACAGGGATGAAAATCTTCATCTGGTCTTATAGCAGCAGCCAAAGTCAATGTTTGTGTTTAGTCCTCGGGGGGGGGGGTAACCATGTCAAGGTTGATTATCCAACGTGCTTCCAGTTGTAGTAGTCTTTGTCCTCTGTCACCCCCCCTGTTAGAGCGGGGTACATGATCAATCAGGATGGTGCAAAGTAATGCAATTGAGTGTCCAGCATTGAGAAAATGACGTGCCACCGGCTGGTCCGAACGTCCTTTGTCAAGAGCCTGCCATATAGCAGACTTATGGTTAACAAATCTTTCCCTGAAGGATGTCACTGTCTTTCCAATATAATACATGGAGCACAGGCAGATAATGACGTAAATGTCAAAGTCAGACGTACATGTGAGCCTGTGTTAATCTTAAACCGCTTGTTGGTGTGCGGGTGTTGGAATGAATTCCCAATGATGAGGCTATTGCATGTCACACAGTTGCCACACCTATAACATCCCGGCTTACCCTTGGGTAGCCAACCTTGTCTTGCATAACAATGCACGGGATCATTCAATACTAGCAAATCTCATAAATAGCAAGCCCTCTTGTACACCATCCGTGGTGTTGGTGCATCTGAAAATGGTAGGCTGGAATCCTTGGACAGCATCAGACAATTTTCTTGATGGTGGTACCCATTAGTTCAGACCCAGGAGTATAGGTGGTAAGGAAATTCAATCGATCATGGGTCTCAGTAGTAGGCTTCCTGGCGATCACAGCATCCTGTGTCCATTCCCTGGCTTTCTGACGTTGTTGTTCAATCAAAGACAACGGATACCCCCGTTTGAGAAATCTTTGGGACATCTCTTCAAGTTGTGATACTTTGCGTATGTCAACCGTATTGTTGCGGACCACCCGCAGGAGCTGCGAGGAACTCACCCCATCTTTTTGGAACCTAGGATGAAAGCTGTTGTAATGCAGTGTAGAGTTCCTATCAGTCTCTTTCTTATATAGGGTGGTATGTAGTGTACTTATACCCTTCGTCTCAACTTTAAAAATCTCTAAGTCAAGGAAATGTATACAATCAAGCGGTTTAAGATTAACCACAGGCTCACATGTACGTCTGACTTTGTCATTTACGCCATTATCTGCCCGTGCTCCATGAATTATATTGGAAAGACGGTGACATCCTTCAGGGAAAGATTTGCTAACCATACGTCTGCTATACGGCAGGCTCTTGACAAAGGACGTTCGGACCAGCCAGTGGCACGTCATTTTCTCAATGCTGGACACTCAATTGCATCACTTCGCACCATCCTGATTGATCATGTACCCCGCTCTAACAGGGGTGGGGTGACAGAGGACAGAGTCTACTAAAACTGGAAGCACGTTGGATATTCAACCTTGACACGGTTACCCCCCGTGGACTAAACACAAACATTGACTTTGGCTGCTGCTATAAGACCAGATGAAGATTTTCATCCGTGTCTGTTTGTTATATGATGTATCTTTTCTAACTCCCATGCTAATAATGTGGCCGGTATTGGTCCCTTAGCATAGTTGATATGTTTTATGTTATATGTTATACACACTATGTTCTTGCATCTATCGTTTGTCGCTATGCTGGGGTTAGATCAATCTTTGTGGGTCAGTCACCTTGATACCTGAGTATAGAGGGTGCTACCCACACTTCTAGATTTATATTATGTTGAATTAAGCCCCTCTAACTATGTTCTCTTTATTTATACTTTAATTGTTTTGGGTGTTTATGGCTGCTGTCATATTGGCCCCTGTCAGTATTTGCCGCTTGTGGTACCGCCCACATTTCACGTGTGTGCTTGCTTTACACAGTAATGAGCTTGACTCATTTGTCTATGCATGACAAGCTAGGGGTTGAGCAGGCTGATCCGTTCCCAGGTTGTCTCTACAGCTGTTTGCAGTTGCTCGTTACTTGTGGGTGTGTACCGCTCGGGCGTCCTGATTGGCTATGACTTTAGGGAGGTTGGTATTTAAAGGTGGAGGGTAGCAGTATGTGTTATGTCTGTCCTGGCTTATGTTTACCATTGACAAAAGCCCAAGTGAGGGCTGAAACGTTTGGTTATTTACACATTAAACGGATTATATATTCCTGCTGTGTGAAGTTTTTGCAGGATACGGAACCCATCCATTTGGATCCTTCACCACTTGCTATTGTTTGTTTATTTAGCAGTGCACCAGGTTGTTGCTGTTCTGAGGAGTGCCGTTTCCACTACGCTCTTTGTCTATCATATTACTGAGGCGTGCACCCACTTTATTTGTGACTTTGGCTTATACTATTGCTGATTCTATTTGATTGGCCACTGGCATTTCTACTCAGGAGTACTCTCTACTTACAAGGGCTTGAAACATTTGACTCTCATTTCCCCTAGCTATTTGGATAGTCCTGGATGTGTTATGGAAACATCATATTCCACACAACAAACCGTTTCTATTGAGGACCCATATGACAATATAGAAGATTTTGCCTTTACTGAAGCTGAGGCAGCACGTATACGTTGTGAGGCAGACTTGCAGGAGCTGCAGGAAACCAAAGGTGAGACCCCCACTAATATCTATCATAAACTGTTACACCTTGAAAAAAAAGAGATAGATTTATAGAGGAAGTATCTAGACTTAAGCAGACTGTCAAAGTAGAGATTGCAACTGTTAAGGACACACTTTTGACAATTCTGACCACAGATACATCCACTGACTGGATCACTAAATTACGTACACAAGTCGACAAATATAAACATGACCTGCTAGCTTTTAAAAACAAAAAAATCACAACTGCAGAGAACGATTACAGGGATAAAAAAGGTTATAGTTGGCTCTTTGGCAGAGATAATAATCCCTGGGTAGGACGAAGGAAACAACCATTTAACAAGACCAGAAGGGTCAATTTCTCCACAGTTGATAGTAGTGGGGGTGACTCCTCTGACGGGGACACTCAGACCATAGAGAACCCCATAGCTAGTGGGGTTAATACTCAATCCTCTCAAAAGCCCCCTTTATCCAAGGCTCCAGAGGCAGACGCCTCAGGAGGGGGAGGGGCCACAAAAAGAAAGAATCAAAAGAAAATGAAACAATAGTGTATAACCTCAGTTCATGCCCTCTTCCTACTGACGATATTAGTGTACTCAACAAAGGCTTATGCTTTGTACCTACCCCCAAGTGTGATCTATTTGATATGT